>NW_026652280.1:150239368-150269074 GCF_009828535.3 Hylobates moloch
ATACATATATAATATATAATACATATACATATAATACATTATATATACATATATAATTACCTTCATTATATAAATGTGAAATAAATGTGAAGGTTATACATATATATATATATATGTACCCAGTGTGTATGTGTGTGTGTGTGTGTGTGTGTGTGTGTGTGTCTGTGTATATATATACACATATACACACGCAGGATACCACCTGAGTGTGGGGGGAGGAGGTGGGGGGAGGAGGAAGAGGGTGAAAGTATATGTGAAAACCAAAATGTTACATACCTTTATATATATATATATATACACATGCACACACACACACACCCAGTGTGAGTATATATATACTAGGTAGTATATATATGGTATTATATATATTTTTATATATATAATGTATATAATATATATTTATATTATATATAGAAGGTATATCTATACCCTACATATATACACATAGCATATATTATTAAGTGGTATATGTTTGTATTTTCTCTGCTCTCTTAACCTCCATCAAAAAGTTTCTCAAGCTTTCTTATCTAGATTATTACAGAAGCCTCCTGGCTGGTATTTTTGCTTCTAGTCTAGCTCTCATCTATGCACCAGCTAGAATCATCTATCTAAAAGTTAAATCTGATCCTACCATTCTCTTACTAAATTTCTTCAGTAGCTCCCTACAGATTACTGGATAAAGCTCAATCTTCTCAGGTAAATACCTAAAGCCCTCCATGACCTAACTACTGCCCATCTCTCCAGCTTTATACCCTGCTACTCCTCACAGTTACTCTTTGCTCTACAAAGCAAAGGAAGTACAAAGCCTCTCGACTACTTTTTTGTAGTTCCTTGGGCACATCATAGTATTAATATTTTTTTGCTTCTATGTTTTAGAATACGCTCTTACCTCTGCCTGGGAAGTCTCCTTCTTTTTCATACTTTCCCCTTAAATCCATAGCATTTTATTTTTATTACCTCAGTCCTTACAAAAATTATTAGAAGTGGGTGTTACCATAGTTTTCATTTGCAGAT
Organism: Hylobates moloch; assembly: GCF_009828535.3. NCBI lineage: Eukaryota > Metazoa > Chordata > Mammalia > Primates > Hylobatidae > Hylobates > Hylobates moloch. The sequence continues at coordinate 150,240,383 of NW_026652280.1, forward strand.
AGGAAAACCAAGGCTTAATGAGGTGAAGTAATTTGCCTAAGATTACACAGCTAGTAACTGGACAAGCTAGATCTACCTTCCAAGTCTATGGTCCTAACTTTCATGCCTTTCAAGTCCCACTGGTGTCTTATGGTCAGACTATATGAAATATTATATATGTTTCAGGTGTTTCAGAGGTTTAAGATGGTCAGTGACAAGAGAGGTATAATTATCTTCAAGTATTCGAAGAGCTAATATTGGGAATAAATACTAGATTATTCTGTAGTACATAGAAGAATAAGGACGAACGAGTTGAAATTATAGAAATCAGGTTTCAGTTCAGTGTAATGAATACTCTAATAATTAGGGCTGTCCAGCAATTGGACAGCCTGTTTTTTTTATAGAACAGAGCTCCTCATAGCTATTCAAATAGAAGTATTATGTCTTACATGAATCAGACAGTATTCTTATAAGGCGAGGGAAATTAGCTAAAATGTCCTTTTAATTCCAATAAACCTACAAAATAAGTAAAATATTTACTCTTCATTAACTCATTCGTCTCTGATTGTCCCAGTACTAACGGTGAATTTATACTGTATCACCAATATTATTATTGCTTTGTTCTCCTTACCATTCATTACATTAGACCAAGGTTTCTCACCCATGACACTACTAGTATCTTGGGATCAATAAATCTTTCTTATGTGTGTGTGTGTGTGGTGGGGTGAGGAAAGCAGGGGAGTGTGGAGAGGGAGAGCTGTTCTGTGCATTGTAGGAGGTTTAACAGCATTCCTGGACTCTACACTCCCCTCAGTTGTGATAACCAAAAATGTTTCCAGATATTGCCAAATTCTGGGAGTTGGGAGGTAAGGGATCAAAACCACCCCTGCTTGAGAACCACTTCATTTTGGCCAAGTACCTCATCTCTGATTCATATAGTTCTCAAGGAAACCCAGTTTTCAGAATTAGGAGTTAAGCTGTGCCTCCATATTAAGAAATAGGTGACAGTGTTGGGTCAGTGACAGCCATTTAGATGCACATATGCACATGTGTATGTATAATATATCAACTGCTATGGCCAAGTTATTGATACCCCTCAAGTTAAGGGAAATGTTTCTCTGCTCAATATTATATTTAATAATTTTGGGAAAAACTCACATGGATTATTAAAGGCAACAGCTTAACCTACTCATTTCACTTTTTCTCACAACAAACTTTGTTTTTGAACCAGAAATAATTGCATGATTCAATTTAGTAATAACTGATGCAACTTTAAGAGTTATAGTAAGAATGTTCCCAATTCTGTAGTATCCCAAAAAAAATTTAGTGCAATGCAATTGAAATTGGATGGAGCTTAATAAATATCAAATAGTGAAGTTATAGTTTACACAATAGACACACTGTTATACTTTTAGGTAACAGAATCTGCTCCAAACTGTTCTCGGGTTAACTAGGCACATGGCCCTAAAAAAATTAGGCGCAAAGCATTCTGAAAAGAGTGTCAAACTGGTCATTATAAATAAAGCCATAACTTACCAATCTGGGCCATAATCTGACAAAGAGCAATCTGTTTTAAATATGTGGATTTTCCACTCATGTTTGGTCCAGTTATGATCAAAAAATTACTCCCTTCTGTAACATAGGTATTGTTGGCAATAGGTTTTTCCGCCGATATTTTTTCAAGAATAGGATGCCATCCCTGTTTGATTGCTAAAGTATCAGTAAATTCTGGTCGAACTTAAGAAAAAAAATAGAATGGTTTTTAAAGATTAATATATTTGCGTCTAAAGATTTTGTAGTGTGTATGTATTGTCTATATCTTAGTGATTTTCACACTGGTCAATTTGGAATAATAACATTAAGGTATTATACTATCCCAAATCCCCACCCAAATTCTTCTAAATTATAATGGACACACTCTAATTACCATCACAACTTTTATTCACTTCTAGAGAACTCTAGAATTTCGTTCTTTACCACTGTCCTGAGCTCCAAAATAGTTTATAAAATTTTCAACTTTGTGTAGATTAAAAAGAACCAAGTAGACCAGGCGTGGTGGCTCATGCTGGTAATCCCAGCACTTTGGGAGGCCAAGGAGGGCAGATTGCTTGATTGCTTGAGCTCAGGAGTTCAAGACCAGTCTAGGCAACATGGTCAAACCCTGTATCTACAAAAAAAAAAAAAAAAAAAAAAAAGCCAGGCATAATAGCTCACGCCTGTAGTCCCAGCTACTTGTTGGGCTGAGATAGGAGCATCTCTTGAGCCTGGGAGGTGAAGACTGCAGTGAGCTGAGATTGTGCCACTGCACTTCAGCTTGACTGACAAAGTGAGTTTCTGCCTCAAAAAAAATAAAAATAAAAATAAAAAAGAACCAAGTACTCAATGATTGTACTTTAAAAATCATAATTGGTTACTGTTACTACAGAGTTGCACATTTACTTACTCTACCTTAAACACTACTTCCCTACTTTAATATTATTTCAAATTTGGCATGCCTAGCATTTATTTATGTATTTATTAGAGACAGGGTCTTGATCTGTCACCCAGGCTGGAATACAGTGGCAAAATCATAGCTTATTGCAGCCTCAAACCCCTGGGCTCAAGCCATCCTCCTGCCTCAGCCTCTCAAGAAGCTGGGAGTACAGGCACCTGCCACCACTTCTCACCAGTTTTTTTTTTTTTTTTTTTTTTTTTTTTTTTAGAGATGAGGTCTAGCTATGTTGCCCAGGCTGGTTTCAAACACCTAGCTTATAAGTTGAGGTATGATTATAGAATAAAATCAAATATAAAAATAATTCTTTCTAAGCCCATGGAGAAATTTTGTATAAAAGGAAATTTCATAGAATGAGAATAGAGAAGATCAACACAAATAATTTGTTAATTTATAGAAACGAATAAGGATCAGGTCTCTGTGGATACCACCTGAGGTGGGGGGAGGAGGAAGAGGGTGAAAGTATATGTGAAAACCAAAATGTTCCATACCTTTATCTAAAATGCACAGATAAACTTGAAAACATTCATCATAAAAGTGAGGTTAGAAAAAAAATTTTAAGTATTTTCAAAAATTCATTATTTATAGATATGGAGTTTCAGAATGATCCTTCTCAAACTAAAATGAAGCAAGACTAAATCTCTTAATAGTTAAAAAAAAAAAACTACCATTGGAATATCTGGCCCCTAAAGTAGAGTTTTGAAGCAAAGGAGATATAAAAATTTGAAAAGTCTTGGCCTATAAAATACCAATAGAAAAAGTTAATATTTCCATAAGAAATATGAACAAATCTTAAGATACTTCCCATAAAAGTAAATTAACATAACATTTTAGAAATTTTACTGCTGATTTACACTAGAAATTTCAATGTTTTTAATGTAATGAAGTCTACAATTATTCAACCATAAATATCACATACTAGTCCAATAAATTTGCATACTGGAGTATGGTTATTACTGGTAAGTTAGATAAGAAATGTCAAAGCACTAACTCAAAGTATTCATTTAACATGAGAAAATTACTTAACATTTATATTCATGGCCTTTGTATAGACTTGGGATATAAAAATAAATTACATAATTCCTAATTTTGGTATGTTCACATCTAAAGAGCTAGTGGATTAAAATGCTCACTCTGGAGATGCATTTCTCTCTATTAATATTTATCGCACTGCTTCTAATAAGTATTCAGATTTGAACTTTATAAATTTAGATCACTGTCATTTTTACCAAGGAGACAGCTCTTGCAGTCTTTCTTATTTGGGGAATCTTTAGTTTCTTGCAATTTTTTCTTTTTGGTTTGCCAATTTCTGAGAGAATAATTTTTTACTTCAAAAAAAATTTTAAGGGTAATCTCACTTTCTTTATTCTGTGTCTTAGTCTAGGACCAGAGGCAAGAGACTCTATTTCAAGTTAAAATTTTTAAATGTCATAACTATTATATCAAATTGTTTGAAATGAATACAAATTTAAGTATGCAATATGTTTATTCCAAAGAAAGCAACTTACCATAGTCAGAAAGAGTGCAGGCATGAGCAAATGACAGTAGCATATCCAGCATTGACACAGTGTCAGATAGTTTATATAAGCAATGAATATGTTCATAAATCTCACTAAGCAGTTTGCACACTATCCTGAAAACAGGTTTGGTAAGACACGTAATAATGTTTTTTCAAAAGGGACATACATTGTAATTGTAAAATAATATTAAATTCATTGCCTGAAGTAAAATAATATTCACATCTGAGTTATACACTATAGATAAAGCCTATTGTTCAACTGTCTCATTTTAGAGATGAGGAAACTGAAGTTTTTGCTCAAGATCACAGCTACTTAGTGGCAAAGAATCTATCTTCTGGTGTATTAACATAATATTTTTGAAATAACTGCTTTTATATGATATTAATAAGTTTTTATTATTAAAAATATTTGATATAGGTCAAATCAAGCCCTCATTATACTTGGAAAGATCCCATTTGCTAATCACTTTGTGAATTTCCGAATGTTAAGTTCAACACAAAAACTATATGCATTTTCTTTCTCATCTGTTTTTTCTTTCTTTCTCATTCTTGTTCTTTCACTCACACATGTGCACACAGACACAGTATCTGAATAATATAATTATTTAAGTTTTTATAAGGCAGAGTTATACTGTGATATAGTGCAAAAGTTTTTCTCTTGCAAAGATAAATAGGTACCCAAAACTTACTATATATTAAAATGTTTGTGGTACATGCCTTGAAATTGTCTTGAAAGCCCAACCTTTCTCTTTATTACTTCAGCCTAATAAGTGTTCTAAATCTTCTGCTTCTTCTTTCTGGCTGTATTGCTACTATTTCATGACCAGCAAAAGAACCAACACTATTGTGATATTGCTATTGAATTATTAATATCAAGGTATAAGAAGCTGAGGACTTACAGACCATAGGAAAATAATAAACTGAATGAAGCCCAGGTAAGCCCCTGATATGCCAAGTTCTACATCATGGTAGAATGCACATTATAGAAATATTAATTATAACAGTATTTGTTTGCAATTAGATCTTCCCTGAAGCTTCTGTGAGGCTCACTGATTCTAATCACAAAGACAGACTTTCTTTACTAACATGCATAATTCTACAATTGTCTGTAATTAGATAAAAATTAAACTAATACAATTGTAACAGTTTCTCAAATTAAACCAATTTAATTCAATATTCAAAGACTTCAAATGCTCTTACATATAAGTCATGTGATAGATTTCTCTCAAAGATTCTTGGCATCTTTCATTCATTTTAATTAAATCTGCTGATGTAAAGCTGTAAGAATTTTTCACTTTAGAAATCTGCTGGGAGATTAAAAAACAAATGTCAAGATAAATGCACACTACTATGAAATATAAGATTTTAAACAACAGAAATATGAGTATTTAGGTTAATCATTTTAATCTTTGAGATATGGTATCACAAAGAAAGTTCTAAATAATATTTGTGAAACATAAGAGGAAGATCACTTCAAAGGATAAAGCCAAATTTTTTTAACCCATACATTCATTTTTAAAAAGCAGGATATTTTGACCTAGTTCATCTGGGATGACTAGTCTGATAGGTCTTAAAATGTTAAAAACACTACATCTTATTACCAAGTAACATGCATGATGGACATCAGGGATCCTCACTCCATCTCTGACCCCTGTCGCAGCCCTTGTCCTATATCTGAACCTCAACTCAATCTCTAATCTTACTCAAGCTCGAAAAGCCTGAAAGCTAAATGGTTTGTTCTTACCAAAATGTACCCCCTAAGCAGATGGAACAAAGATTAGAGTGGGTTAGACTTTCCCAAACTGGTATATTGTAAAGGAGCTATATAGGAAAAATTATTCCTGTGGTACAAAGGTTTGGAAATATTAGATTTTTTAAAGTTAAGTAGATTTATTTACTTCATGACTTTTTAAACCTTTAACAGGCAAATGGTGTGGTATTTTCCTAATTTCTTTTATCATAAACAGCTTTTGGATGTTCTTTCTTCATTTTCCTTTTTTTCTTACACAAGCTCCCAGAACTGTGGAAAACACTGAGTTTGGTATTTCTGCAAAAGCTTCTAAATCAGTCTTAGATTAGTATATTAGTTAGGTGGGTGGGTAGGAATAGAAGAAGATATAGAACATTCAGAAATTTGGCTTGCAAAACTCAAGAAGTCCCAAAAATATGTAGATGTAATTCTATAAAATCAGAAACACTAATTTCCTAACCACTCTAAAATGAACCTTAATAAATTCTGAAGGAAGTTGATCACTAGGTAGGGCTATACAATCTGTAGTCATCTGGATGAAAAATCCTCGAGCAGAGCTAAAACTTGTCCTTAAAGGAAGACTATATTTTTCTCCAAGTTGTGATATCATTCCTGGTGACCAGAAACAAGAAAAACAAAAACAAAACAAAATGAATAAATTTTAATGAGAAAAATCACTCTGTTTTAAAGAGTCACAAGGTTTTTAAATTCTTATTATTTTATACATAAATAAGAGGTCTTGTTGCACTTTCAAACTCTAATAATTTTTTTTTTTTTAGACAGATCTCACTCTGTCACCCAGGCTGAGCACAGTGGCACAATCATAACTTACTGCAGTCTCGACCTCCTGGGCTCAAGTGATCCAAGTGATCCTCCTACCTCAGCCTCTGGAGTCGCTGGGACTACAGGCATACATCACCATGCCTGGCAAATTTTCTCAGTTTTTGTAGAGACAACGTCTTGCCTCTACAAAAGACTAGCTATGTTGCCAAGGCTAGCCTCAAACTCCTGGACTCAAGCTATCAGCCCTCCTTGGCCTCCCAAAGTGCTGGGATTACAGGCATGAGCTACTGCATTTGGCAACGGAAGGTTTTCAAATGGAGTTTAGTATGAAGGCTGCCACATATGCTGTTTCCTTAAATGGCACTACATGCTAACCTTATGTTTTGGTAACAAAAAATAAATTTAAAATATGTATGGCTAGTCATGAGCAGCAAAAAAAGGACAGCATGTCCTGAAAAGGCTGTTTCATCCCTACAAAACAGAAAAACATTATCAAATAAATAAATTACCTGCTATGTCATCTACAATCTCTGTGTATGTTCTTCTTGCTATGTCAAGAAATTCATTTATGTTAGACCTCACTGCATAGCACTTCTGAGTCCTCATGTTTAGGCATCCTTTCATGTATCTTGCATCATCATTAATTACTGTTTTAATCTTTTCAAGTATGATTCCAAACCTAATATTAAGGCCAAAAGAAGAACATTATAGGCAATAAGTCAAAGAGTTATTTTAATTTATAATTTGAATCACAATTGATGATGGCAAATTTTTGTTGAAAGTTATTTTGAAATAACTAATTAAGCAACAAATATTTAAATTTACTTAAGTTAGAGCTGTGACTGTTTCATATTTATACTGTTTTATCAGTCAGAACTAGTCTAAAACAGCATCAGGACCCCAAAAACAATTCTACATCTGCTAATAGAACTCACAAATTACATATACTGATGTGCCTGTGGGTACCAAATATATCTCTAAAGAACTGTTATAAAAATTCTGGCTTCATGCTCATTCACTCAATAAACATTAATGTACACCATGTATCAAGCACTGTGCTAGGCGAAGAGATTCAGAGAAGAATAACGTATGATCCCTGCCTTCAGTAGAGGCAAGGGACACTAAACACATATGTAGACAGCGTAACAGGAACCTCACAATTATCAGTGGTAAAGTTCAGTGATTATGCAAACCAGAAATCTGGTAACACATATTTTCCTCAACTTTTCCTTCATTCCATTCTATATTTTATTTGTAATTAAGCCAGTTTTATTATTAACTTCAATGTGTGGCCTCACACAGGGGATAAATCTTCAATTAACAGAATAATAGTTCTTAAGTATCACAAATCTTTTCAGTTCAGAACCAAGGTCTGGATTGAACCAGTAGTTCTTCAGTCCACAACTACTGCTAATAATTTAATATTGTTATAATTAAACGGCATTTAGATTGTATTCAATATTTATATCTACTATTTTTTGTTACATTAGACCCTTCATGATTTAACAAAATAAAGAAATATACTTTTATTATTTGCAAGTCTTTCCATGGAGCATGGCTTTAAAAAGAAATATTAAAATTGTGCTTGGATTTCAAGTTTTCATGCTATTTTAATTGTCCTTTAACACAAATAACCAATGTGTTGTTACCCTATTTATTCTACTTATAACGTGAATTACAAAATTAGAATTTTGATGAATAGGTTAAAGATTCTGTAAACCAAAACTCAAGTAATTGTTCCACAGAATACAATTAGAGTCTTTAAAATCAGTTATGATCAGGAAGAAGAGAATAATCTTATTTTTTATTAACGGTTGAGTGACAAAGACCTCTTGTCTTCCAAGGAACCATAGTAAGCTCTTAATAAAGGTGTGTTACAGTTCTTCATAGCAATCTATTAAAGAATAAAATAAAAAAGTTAAGGATAATCAATTACAAGATCATTCAAACATATCATTTTACATTTCTTTAATACTTTATAGTTTACCAAGTGCTTTCTTCATTTCCACATTTATATACTCATAAAATATATTTTTAGCTATATAGCTGAGGATAGACTGTATCTTTCCCTTTTTCCAAATAAAGAGTACATGGCTAATTAGTGCCATCCACTGATTATTATAAATTTTATTTTTCTTGCCTCTCTACTAATTATTAACACCCAACTACTTATATATACAGGTACTTAAACAACTACTGTTGTACATTTAGAGTACTCTACATATAATTCCAAAATTTAGGTTAGATACACATTAAACCAAAAAAGTGCTTTGTATATTCGTAAATCGAGCAATTTCTCAATTCTTATACAGTAAAAATAAGAATTTTATTTTGCTTAATGAAAACTATGAGGGGGTCACTAACTAAATAAACAGAAAAGCAGAAGAGAAAGCATATTTAGCTTTTTAGATCATTACCTCCTTTTTTCGTTTGATATGAAGCAATGGTAATACCTTTGTTTGCTTATGAACAGAAAACAATATGCACAGACAGATAAAAACTAAAAAATTCACCAAAACTGAAAGAAAAAAATTAAATCTACTATCGTCCAAAGATAAACATTCTAAATATTATAGTATATTTCCTGTCAGTATCTAAAACTCAGCTCAGGAGTTCGATACCAGCGTGGCCAACATTGCGAAATCCCATCTCTATCAAAAATACAAACAATTAGCTGGGCATGGTGGTGCATGCCTGTGGTCCCAGCTACTCAGGAGGCTGAGGTGGGAGGATGGCTTGAGCCCAGGAGGCAAATGTTGCAGTGAGCTGAGATTGCACCACTGCACTACAGCCTGGGTGACAGAATGAGACCCCATCTCAAATAATAAATAAATAAATAAATAAATACAAACTTTAACACCCAGTTCTTCCAGCTTACTGGCAGACTCTGAAAGTATACATTTTGCATATTTTAGGAGGTCAGACATAATTTTTTCTCACTTGACATATGGAATCCTACAAAGTCACCACCTTGTTTTATCATCATCATTGAACAGCATCACGGGCCAGAGGTTGTGCCAGGCATGCACAACCATGTCTTTAGTAACTATGTTCCAAGCACTGGCAACAGCATATATGGCATTCTTCATACTAAACTCCTTTCGAAAACCTTCCATTGTCAGGTGCGGTGACTCACACCTATAATCCCAGTGACTCAGGAGGATGAGGCAGGTGAATTGCTTGAGCCCAGGAGTTCAAGACCAGCTTGGGCAACATAGCGAGACCCCTGTCTATAAAAAAAATTTTTAAAAATTAGCTGGGCATAGTGACATATGCCTGTACTCCCAGCTACTCAGGAAAGGTGGGAGGATTACTTGAGCCTAGAAGTTCAAGGGTGCAGTGTGCCATGATTGTGCCACTGTACTGCAGCCTGGGCACAGAGCAAGACTGCAACTCTAAAAAAACTTCCACATCTGTGCCTCTGTTCACTGCTGCTAGCACGCTGTTCAAGAAAGTGTTTTTTAAATTTACAAGAATAAAACAACTTCATTAAAAAGTAAGGAAAGGACATGAACAGACACTTTTCTAAAGACATACATGTGGACAACAAACATATGAAAAAAAAGCTCAATATCACTGATCATTAGAGAAATGTGAATCAAAGCCACAATGAGATACCATCTCACACCAGTCAGAATGGTGATTATTAAAAAGTCAAAAAACAACAGATGCTGGCGAGCTTGTAGAGAAAGAACATTTATACACTGTTGGTGTATGAATGTAAATTAGCTCAACCATTGTGGAAAGCAGTGTGGCAATTCCTCAAAGAGCTGAAAACAGAGATACCATTCGACCCAACAATCCCATTACTGGGTATATATGCAGAGGAATATGAATCATTTTACCATAAAGACAAATGCACACGAATGTTCACTGCAGCACTGTTCACAATATAGCAAAGACATGGAATCAACCAAATACCCATGAGTGACAGACTGGATAAAGAAAATGTGGTTTATATACATCATGGAATACTATGCAGTTATATATATACAAGATCATGTCTTTTGCAGGGACATGGATGGAGCTGGAGGCCATTATCCTTAGAAAATTAACACAGGAACGGAAAATCAAATACCCCATGTTTTCACTTAAAAGTGGGAGTTAAATGATGAGAACTCATGGGCACAAAGATAGGAACAACAGATACTGGCGTTTGCTTGAGGGTGGAGGTTGGGAGGAGGAAGAGGAGCAGAAAAAATAACTATTGGGTAGTAGGCTTAGTACCTTGGTGGTGAAATAATCTGTACAACAAACCTCCAAGACACAAGTTTACCCACATAACAAACATGCACATGTATCCCCAAAACTAAATAAAAATTAAAAAATTTTAAAACACTGCTTTTTTATTTACTCTTCATTGATCTAAGGATACTCTCGTCACAGTCACATGGCTGAATTAATGAAGTCACATTTAGGTGAAAATATATGGCATAAACATTATTTTTGATGAAAATTGCAGCTGGAGGATTAACAGAAGAGTTGTCAAGGAATAACAACATAATTCAATCATCATCCAATCCAGATTCCCTGCAGTGAGCGTGAGCTGCTGGTGTAAAATGTTTGCGAGACCAATTGGAAAAAAAATGTCCCTGGTGATTCAGGCCTCTTTGTTAGCATAATAATAAACTGGTAAGAAATTCACTCCTTGAAAACAGCAAAGACACAAGGTTTTACCTATCACAGCACATTTACACTTACGTGTGTCTGCTGCACTAGCACAGCCCAGCATAGTTGTTTTCTGTCCTTAGCATCCTTAATTCCCACAGGGGCTGCTTCATCAGCTGTAGTCAGTGTCTTTCTGAGGCAATAATGCCAAAACAATGATGTTTAATCAGCATTATCGATTTGTTCTGGCATCAGATTTTCATGAGCAATGACCTTGGCAAACTCATCAATGAATTTCTCCAATGCTTCATGATCAGCAGATGCTCAATCACTATAAATCTTTAAAAATTTAATGTCATTTTCTTCTTAAATTTCTGCAACCAGCCTGTTGAATATTGACAGTTCCCTTCAATTTTCATTTCATTGTGATACATCTTCACTTGTTTCATGATCAGTATACCATTAAGTGGCATGTGTTCACTGTGAGGCAGACGGATCCATTCGTTCTTTCTTTTTAAAAAAATGTTATGCAGTGTTTTTCTATTTTTCATTAGCTTCTATTCACCACTTTCAGCATAGAACTGCAACAGTTTATCCGTTTGTTTCTTTAGGTCATATCTGGCAGTCATTCTAATAGCATACGCTTCTTTAAGACCTTTCACACTTACACCATTATCCAGTTTCTCCAATAGCTTGACTTTGTGTTACACAGAAACGTAAGTGATTCCTCTTTTTCTTATCACTGTTACTGCAGGCCTTTCTGACATTTTCTTTGTTTTGTTTTTTGTTTTTGTTATCTTAACCACTAGACAAAGCAGGCAATAAGCAAAAAACAGTAATGCACATCAGTCTTGGCCCTATGTGGGGCATCACGGAAACTTGCCATTGGCACATCTGACCTGTAGCTGTGTCATTGTATTACCCTTTGTGGGAATGTTTGCATAGAAGAATCTGGGAGTGCACAGGAAAGATATATTACAGATGAAGAGAGCTGGGAGGGTCTTCTTTCCCTTTAGGATGCTGAATAAACTGTGTTGAGTACCCGCATTTTGACTGCGACCCATTACATAAGGTCAAGATGTAAAATTTTCCACTTGTGACATCACCTTGGTACTCAAAACGTTTCAGAATCTGGAGCATCTAAAATCTTTAACTTTCGGGTTAGGGATGCTCAACTTATACTATACCATACATATAAAAAACTTTTCAAGGCAAAAATGTTTAATAATTCATAATATTCCAGTCTATAGAAAGCAAATAGTCTCTTCCTGTAATTACTGCAGTTCTACTCTACTTATAATTTCTCACTGATATAAATAAATAATACTGTAATGACCATTGTGGACATAAATATTGGCCAACATTTCTGAAAAGTTCTTTCAGACAAATCTCTAGAAGTAGTGTTACAGGATCAAAAGATATATGTTGCAAACATTTCCAGCACAATTCCCAGTAAAGTATGTGAAATTTGTATTTTTGCCAGCAGTTTAATAAGTTGTCTGCCTCATAGATCTCTAATTAGAAATGAGTTACATCCTTTAAGATAAATGAAAATGTCTGCTTCTTTGACAGATAAGAACAATGGTTTTAATTGGTATTGCTTCGATTAATAATGAGGTTAACATTTTTGGTAACATTTATTAATCACCTTGATTTCCTTCTTTGGGTCATTTTCCATACTTCCATTGGCATTTTAATATTTTCCTATGAAATTACATGAGTTTTATGATGACAGAAATTAGTATTTTGTCTGTCTGATATGGTTAGGCTTTGTCTCCCCACCCAAATCTCATCATAAATTATAATCCCTAGAATTCCCATAATACCCACTTTTCCAGGGAGAGACCAGGTGGAGGTAATTGAATAATGTGGGAAGTTTCCCTCATGCTGTTCTCATGATGGTGAGTGAGTTCTCATCAGATCTGATCATTTTATAAGTGTGTGGTAGTTCCTCCTGCATTTCTTCTCTTTCCTGCTGCCTTGTAACAAAGGTGTCTTGTTTCCCCTTTCCCCTTCTCCTTCTGCCATGATTGTACATTTCCTGAGGCCTACCTAGCCATACTGAACTGTGAGTCAATTAAATCTGTTTCCTTTATGAATTTCCCAGTCTTGGATAGTTCTTTATAGCAGTATGAAAACAGACTAATAAACTGTCATTTGTTATAAATTTTTCCTATCTTTGCCTTTTACTTTGCTTTTGACATACCAAAGATTAAAATTTGTGTTTCATGAAATCTCTCAATATTTTTCTGGTGATTTACTCCATTTATTTCATTACAAGAAAGGTGAAAATATTTTTGAAGTCTTTTGCCACATTATTTTAACTATATATATTTGTATTAGTCTGCTCTCATGCTGCTAAGAAAGACATACCTGAGACTGGGTAATTTATAAAGGAAAAAGGTTTAATTGACTCACAATTCCACATGGCTGGGGAGGCCTCACAATCATGGCAGAGGTGAATGAGGAACAAAGTCATGTTTTACATGGCAGCAGGCAAGAAGAACGTGTGTAGGGGAACTCCCCTTTAAACAACCATCAGATCTTGTGAGACTTATTCACTACCAGGAGAACATGGGGGAAACTGCCCTATGCTTCAGTTATCTCCACCTGGCCCTGCCCTTGACATGCAGGGATTATTACAACTCAAGGTGAGATTTGGGTGGGGACACAGCCAAACCATATAATTCTGCCCCTAGCCCCTGCCAAATCTCATGTCTTCACATTTCAAAACCAATCATTCCTTCCAAAGAGTCTCCCAAAGTCTTAATTCATTTCAGCATTAACTCAAAAGTCCACAGTCCAAATCTCATCTGAGACAAGGCAAGTCCCTTCTGCCTATGAGCCTGTGAAACTGAAAAGCAAGTTAGTTACTTCCTAGATACAACTGGGGTACAGGCATTGGGTAAATACACCCGTTCCAAATGGGAGAAAATGGCCAAAATGAAGGGACTACAGGCCCCATGCAAGTCCAAAATCCAGTGGGACAGTCAAACCTTAAAGCTCCAAAATGATCTCCTTCGACTCCATGTCTCACATACAGGTCACACTGATGCAAGAAGTGAGCTCCCACAGCCTTGAGCAGCTCCACCCTTGTGCCTTTGCAGGGTACAGCCCCCTGAACCCTGCAGCTGCTTTTAAGGCTGGTGTTAAGTGTCTGTGGCTTTTCCAGGTGCATGGTGCAATCTGTTGGTGGATCTACCATTCTGGAGTCTGGAGGACAGTGGCCCTCTTCTCACAGATCCACTAGGCAATGCCCAAGTGGGGACTCTGTGTGGGGGCTTTTGCCCATTTTCCTTCTGCACTGTCCTAACAGAGGCTCTCAATGAGGGTCCCATCCCTGAAGCAAACTTCTGCCTGGACATCCAGGCGTTTCCATACATCCTCTGAAATCTAGGTGGAGGCTCCCAAACCATTCTTGACTTCTGTGCACCTGCAGGCTCAACACCACATGGAGGCTGCCAAGGCTTGAGGCTTGCACCCTCTGAAGCCATGGCCTGAGCTGTATGTTGGCCACTTTTAGCCACAGCTGGAGCAACTGGGACACAGAGCACCAAGTCCCTAGGCTGCACAGAGCAAGGGGGGCCAGAAAACCATTTTTTCCTCCTAGGCCTCTGGGCCTGTAACGGAAGGGGCTGCCATAAAGGTCTCTGACATGACCTGGAGACATTTTCCCCATTGTCTTGGTGATTATTAACTTTTGCCTCCTTGTTACTTATGCGAATTTCTTCAGCTGGTTTGAATTTCTCCCCAGAAAATGGGATTTTCTTTTCTATTGTATCCTCAGGCTGCAAATTTTCCAAACTTTTACACTCTGCTTCCTCTCGAATGCTTCACTGCTTAGGAATTTCTTCCCCCTGGATACCCTCTCTCTCAAGTTCAAAGTTCCACAGATCTCCAGGGCAGGGGAAGATGCTGCCAGTCTCTTTGCATAGCAAGAGTGACCTTTATTCCAGTTCCCAAAAATTCCTTATCTCCATCTGAGACCACCGCAGCCTGGACCCTACTGTCCCTATAACTATCAGCATTTTGGTCAAAGCCATTCAACAAGTCTCTAGGAAGTTTCAGACTTTCCTACAACTTCCTGCCTTCTGAGTGCTCCAAACTGTTCCAGCCTCTGCCTGTTACCCAGTTCCAAAGTTACTTCCATATTTTCAGGTATCTTTACAGCAGCACCCCACTCTACTGGTAAAATTTACTGTATCAGTCTGTTCTCAGCTGCTAATAAAGACATACCCAAGACTGGGAAATGTACAAAGGAAAAAGGTTTCATTGACTCACAGTTCCACATGGCTGGGGAGGCCTCACAATCATGGCAGAAGGTAAATGAGGAGCAAAGTTACATCTTATATGCCAGTAGGCAAGAAGAACATGTGCAGGGGAACTCTGCTTTATAAAACCATCAGACCTTGTGAGACTTATTCACTACCAAAAGAACAGTATGGGAGAAACCACCCCCATGATTCAATAATCTCCACCAGACCCCGCCCTTGAAATGTGGGGATTCTTACAATTTAAGGTGAGATTTGGATGGAGACACAGCCAAACCATGTTAATATTTATTAGAATAACCTCTATAACAAAATTATTCCATATTTTTCATTATTTCTTTTTCAAAAGCAGTTCCCTTTAACACTTTAATAAAAACAAGTTTTACACAGTGTAGTATTTAAAAGTTAATGAGAAAATAATCATCTTGTAACCATCAGAGTAATAATTACTTCAAGTAAGAGCTATCAATTAATTCTACAATCAATGGGTGGAAGTTTGATGAGGATCGGGTTATTTACACATTCTCAAAATAACTCTCCATAGATTAATAACTTATTAATTACAAAAGAAAATCTGAATTTATGGTGAAGAAATTCATCAGTTAATATCACCAAGAATGAGGAAATGGCATTACGTGCCTCTTGATGTGATGTACTAAAAAGGATGCATCATAGAGTATTAATGCCAAATATGCATAGATGAATTTAATTAGGAGAAAGCAATCACAGAAATTGAGGAAATTCTATTTAAAAAATTGACCCTTATGCTTCAAAATGTCAGTATCATGAACAAAGAAACTGAGAAACTTTTCCACTTCAAAAGAGTTTTAAAAAACATGACATTAAATATAAGATATGATCCTGGATTGGACCCTATATCAGGAAAAAAATGCTATAAAGAACATTATTAGAACAATTTTAAAAATTTGAGTATGGGATACATATTATAAAATAGTATTGCATCAGTATTAATTATTCTGAATTTGATAATAATATGATTATATAAGAGAACATCTTTTTGTTGGGAGACTCTAGTCTCCTAAGTACTTACTACTTTAGTACTTAGGTGCTGCAATTTATTCTCAAATGGTTCAGTAAGCGTAATAAGGCTAATAATGTGTATGTGTATGTGAAGTATGTACAAAAAAAAAAAAAATGGGGAATTGGCTATGTTATTCTTGCAATTTTCCCTGAGTTTGAAATTTTTTCCGAACAAAAAGTTAAAAAATAATCTGGACATGTTTTGTAT
Organism: Hylobates moloch; assembly: GCF_009828535.3. NCBI lineage: Eukaryota > Metazoa > Chordata > Mammalia > Primates > Hylobatidae > Hylobates > Hylobates moloch. The sequence goes on from NW_026652280.1 coordinate 150,257,033, forward strand.
GATACACACACATACAAATTACCTTTAAAGGATCCACAAGTTCCAAGGTATGTTTTAAGTATATTAAATTTGTTATCTTTGATTCAGCAGCACTGACCTGTTAAGATAAAAACCCAAATTTGGATGGACACCATAAATATTTAATAGAACAATGGGTTTTCCTCTTGAACATTCTTACTCTTTCCATATCCCATATATTTTTATATATGAGCCTAGCCACAATGCAAGCCTAAAGAATGACACAAAATAATTGACCCGCCATAATTAACCTAGCGTACTGGTTTCCCAAAAGTCTGGAAATGAGAAGAGTTTATCTCATTGTATCCAATTTTCATTTCTATTTCAATCTCTTGGGTTCAATTTAAACTGAATAGCAAAAGGAGATGCAGTCCAATCCTGAGCAGCACCAAGAGACTAAGATTAACTGAAAAAGGCACAAAGAGTATTTGTAGATAGATAATATTTTAAAAGGCTGAATCTAAACCTCCCAGATAGTTACAGAACAACATGGATTTCCCTCATTGGTTCCTGTTTGTTCAAGTAAAACTTTTCATAATTCCACTAGCAATTATAGTTTGCCAAAATAAAGCAACATCAACATTCCAAATTTTATTAATAAATTTTATATAAATTAAACTGCTCTCTAGAATTGGGCAGTGTTACCAAACCTGGAGGAATGAGGAATGATCCTGTGCCTGGACTAATTTACCAATACTGACAGATGAAGTAGAGTTTTAGGATACTACAATTATGACATAATGTACTTGATATGAAGATGTTTCTTTTTTTTTTTTTAATAGAGATGGGGTTCCACCATGTTGGCTAGGCTGGTCTCGAACTCCTGACCTCAGCTGATCCAGCCATCTCGGCCTCCCAAAGTTCTGAGATTACAGGCATGAGCCACCATGCCTAGCCAGATGTTTCTTTTTGAGGTACTCTGGTCTATAGCCCCACTGCACAATACCTGGACTGTTCTGTGACCATATGCATCAATTTAGAAAAAAATGCCATAATAAATGTTGTTAGCACCAAATGGGTTATGTCATGTTCTCTTACAATGGATCTCTGAAACTAACTGGAAGATTAAAAATAAAAAAAATTCACTAAACAGAAAACAACTATCATCAATATCACTAAAGGAGAATAACTCATGCTAGGTGCAATGGCTTATGTCTGTAATCCCAGCATTTTGGGAGTCTGAGGTAGGAGGATCACTTGAGCTCAAGAGTTTGAGACTAGCCTGGGCAACATGGCAAAACTCTGCCTCTACAAAAAAAAGTTAAGAAATTAGCTGGGTGTGGTGACACATGCCTGTGGTCCAGCTACATAGAGGCTGATGTGGGAGGATCACTTGAGCCCAGGAGGTTGAGCCTGCAGTAAGCAGTGATCACACCACTGCACTCCAGCCTGGGTGACAAAGTGAAACCCTGTTTCAAAAAAGGGCGGGGGGATAATTCCAAAAACAGCTAACACACCACTGAAGAAGAACAAGATGGAAAGACTAACTAATGAATGAATGTCAACTGCTAATAAAATTACAGTAATTAAGAAATGATGGTATTGACATAAAAACAGAGAGTCCAATGGAACAGAATAAAGAGTCTAGAAACAGACCTAAATATATATATGGGCACTCGATTTATGACAAAGGTTGACTGCAGAACAGTGGGGAAAGGAGAGTCTTTTCCATAAACAGTACCAGTAGAATTATGAATCCATATGGGAAAAAAAGAAACATGGCCCTTCCCTCAACCTACACACAAAAATTAATTCCAGATGGACTGTAGATCTAAGTATAAAAGGTAAAACAATAAAATATCTGGAATTAATAAAGAAGAATATCTTCAAGGCCTTGTGTGTTCTAATTAACTTTTATAGATTTTGTAATTGATGATTTGGCATCCATTAATCACATGGTGAAACTAATAGCTAAAGTTGTTTACATCTCCCTTGCAGTCTGGCTTTTGCGGGCATGTGAAAATCATATTACGAACCCTCCAATCACAAACTTCAACATCTGTGTTTTACTTCCTGCCCAATAGGTGACTTCCCTACCTAGCAACTTCCTGGCATTTTTGTCCATGTTTCTCCTTGCTCCTTCTGCCTCTCGACCAACCCTAGTACTTCCCCAGGTGGTCCTGCCTGACATGCCATCTCCTCTTGGGAACTATAAGTAATAAACAATAGCATTAGTGTCTCCATGTTATCATTCAGTCACCTTCATAAATTAAAATTCCATGGGTACAATCAAGATATTAGAGTAGGTAAAGACTTCTTACGCAGGACACAGCAAACACTAACTATGAAGGGAAAAAAAACTGATAAACTAGATCCATTTAAATTACGAATTTCTATTTATCAAAAGATATTACTAACCCAAGATATGTTCTCCAAAAGCCAACTCTGAGAAACTAGAATTTGAGAGCAAATAATTTATTTTAAAAAGTAATTCCAGCAAAAACAGGCAAGGGAGTGGAGAAGTAAGACAGAGAAGGAAAGGATACCTGTACAGGAGACATTAATGATCAAGTTACCAATTTGTCTCCATCTCTCAGATACAGACATCTGAGAGATGGCATAGAGTAAGTTTCAGAAGCTATCTCCAAAGGTAAGGAAAATGGGGTATTTATTCATCAACTCCTATTCAGTGTTGGTTAAGAGCTGCTGCCAGGGCATCAATTCCCTAACACCCTCCAGCCTCTGTTATAGCCAGAGAAAGTCTTCAGAAAGCAGAATCTCAGCTGCTTCAAGCAAGAAGTCTTCCTGCACAAAAGTGAATACCAAGGCAATGTGGGTAGCATTATCAACAGCATCTATCCCACAATACTCAGTGCAAATTAAACTATAAAATGGGAAGAAATATTTGCAACACACATAACCAAAAAAGTGCCTATATCTAATATGTGAAAAGAAGCTCTATAAATCACAAAAGCAGATAAACCCAACAGAAAAACGAAACGAGTAAGACTCCCAAGCAAGACTTTCACAAAAGAAGATATTCAAATAGTCAATATACATATGAAAGGATGTTCAACCTCATTAATAGGAAAACGCAAATTAAAACCACTGTTTATTAAAATGCAATGGCTAAAATTTTAAAACCAGTAATATCAGGTTTGGGGAAGAAAAATTGGAGTTCTCATACACCGATGGGAGGATAAATTGATAAATCATTTTGAAAAACATTTTGGCATTATCTACCAAAGTTGAATATATGCATACCCCATGACCCAGAAATTCCACTCCTAACTATACCAAATAAAAACATATGTACAATTACATTAAGAGATGGGTACGAGATTGTTTAGCAGTATTATTTCTGATTGCAAAACCTGTCAGCAACTCAAAAGTTCAGCAGTAATGAAATGGATAAATAATGGCATATTAATATACAGTGGAATATCATATAGCAGTGAAAATAAATGAGTTAAAGCTACATGAAACAACATGGTTAAATCTCACAAATATAATAATGGTGACTCGAAGAAGTCAGGCATAAAAAGTACGCATTGAATATTCCTTTATATATAAAGTTTTTAATAGCTCAAGTCAAACTAAATTACAAAGAAAAGGAAATGATTACTAAAAGTGGTTTCTTTTTGGAGACAGGTAGAAAATAATGGATGGGAAGGAGAAGACGGGGAATTGTTGAGGTATTGGTGATAACTATTTCTTTACGTGAGTGGTTGTTACATGAATGTTCACTTTGTGATAAATCAATGTAGCACTACATTTTTATTTTGTACAGTTTTCTGTATTGTATATTATTTCTCATAACTTTAAGAAAAGGCTAAAAATAATAATAAACAAGAAGGTAGAAAGAAAAGAGTACTCTTGTGGAAGGCAAAAGAAGAAAATGAGAAATGAGTGTGTTCATCTGAGTCAAACTTTGCTGCTAGGTCAAGCATGATGAGCACTGCCATTAACCACTGGATATAGCAATATGGAAATCATTGGTGGCTTTGAGAAAAGGAGCATAATTAGATACACCAATTACAGATAATCCTCCCAGTGGAATGGTGAGGCGAAGATTTGTTTGGAATGGGTTTGGAGATAAAAGAAGCATAATTAGATACATCAGTTACAGATAATCCTTCCAAAAAATATTGCTTTACAGAGAAACAAGAAAAGTAGAGGGGGAAGTAAAAACAAGCAAAAAAAGCCATTTTATATTTTTTTAATGAAGTGACAATAGCATGTTTGTATTTCTCTTTGACCTAAGCATCTTGTGCCTTCTGTCAGCATCTATGAAACTATGGCAGGCTAACTAGTTAGTTTGCAAGTAGGGTAGAATCTCAGATCCCTTGCAGTTCTAGATAATAATATGCTGTAATTGCTTATTTTATTTTTACCCAAATATAACATTGGAGTATAAATTATTCTGGATCAGAGCTGTAATTCTTACTATATTTTAGCACTTACCACAATACTTACTAAAACGAATCATACAATAAATCAAAGAAGGAGTCATATACTTCAGATACTCTATATGGCAGTTTGAAATCATTTAAAAAAAGTTATTCAAAATGATGTAAAAAACTCATGATAAAAATTAGAAAAATGTTTAATATAAATTTTTCAAATGTTGGGGAAAGTATTTTAAGCATTTATAGTGGAAAACACAAATATTCTTAACGCAATACATTAAGTGCTATGGTTATAGATACTGTATAGAGAGAAAATTGTGTTAAGAAATTTAAGCTTTATTTTTAGTGAACATTATGATCAGAAACATGCATTTTCTAGAAATCAATATTCTTAAAAAGAAAGAATAAGAACTCATCTTAGGCAAACAATTTCTTACTGAAAATTTTCTGAGAGCATTTAGTTCATTCACATGTTTTAGCAAATCATTCAGTTTAACCAGCACAAGTCTGAACTTAGTAAATACTGTATTCAATTAAGAGATTTATGCTTATATTAAATGAGAAAAGAGCCTTTTAAAACAAATTTTCAGACGGTTAAAAAAATGATAACTGAGAAACATTATAAGAAATAATGAAAGCCATGAATCATGCATAAAGTTAAATATATTGCTTAAGTTTCCCTAAAGGTTACTAAATCTGATCTGTAAAGTCTAACAAAAAGCCTCCACAAAGGACAGAAATACAATGGTGAGAAAAAGATTTACAATTCTGACTGATTCTCCCAAAACTAAAGTTTGCCTTAGTTTAAAGGATGAGAAGTGGACCACACTTCCAAGACGGCCAAATAGGAACAGCTCCAGTCTACAGCTTCCAGCGAGATCAACGCAGAAGATGGGTGATTTCTGCATTTCCAACTGAGGTACCTGGTTCATCTCACTGGGACTGCTTGGACAGTGGGTGCAGCCCACACAGGGCGAGCCAAAACAGGGCGGGGCACCGCCTTACCCGGGAAGGGGTGGGGGGATTTCTCTTTCCTAGTCACGGGAAGTTGTGAGTGACTGTACCTGGAGGAGCACTCCTGCCCAAATACTGCACTTTTCCCACGGTCTTCACAACTGGCAGACCAGGAGATCCCCTTCTGTGCCTGGCTCAGCAGGTTCCACGCCCACGGAGACTTCCTCCCTGGTAGCTCAGCAGTCTGAGATCAACCTAGGACTCAGGAGCTTGGCAGGGGGAGGGGCGTCCGCCATTGCTGAGGCTTGAGTAGGCAGTTCTATACACACAGTGTAAACAAAGTGGCAGGGAAGCTCCAGTTAGATGGAGCCCACTGCAGCTCAGCAAGGCCCACTGCCTCTCTAGATTCCACCTCTGGGGGCAGGGCATATCCGAAAAAAAGGCAGCAGGCAGCTTCTCCAGACTTAAACATCCCTGCCTGACAGCTCTGAAGAGAGCAGTGGTTCTCCCAGCATGGCTTTTAAGCTCCAGTAACAGACAGACTGCCTCCTCAAGTGGGTCCCTGATCCCTGTGTAGCCTGACTGGGAGACACCTCCCAGTAGGGGCCAACAGACATCACATACAGGCGGGTGCCCCTCTGTGATGAACCTTCCAGAGGAAGGATCAGGCAGCCATATTTGCTGTTCTGCAGCCTCCACTGGTGATATCCAGGCAAACAGGGTCTGGAGTGGATTTCCAGCAAACTCCAACAGACCTGCAGCTGAGTGGCCTGTCTGCCAGAAAGTAAACTAACAAGCAGAAAGGAGGGGCATCAAAATCAACAAAAAGGACATCCACACAAAACCCCATCCGTACATTACCAATATCAAAGGGCAAAGGTAGATAAAACCACGAAGATGGGGAGAAGCCAGAGCAGAAAGGCTGAAAATTCCAAAAACCACAATGCCTCTTCTCCTCCAAAGGAACACAACTCCTAACCAGCAAGGGAACAAAACTGGATGGAAAATGAGTTTGACGACTTGACAGAAGTAGGCTTCAGAAGGTCGGTAATAACAAACTTCTCCAAAAAAAGGAGCATGTTCTAACCCATCAAAAGGAAGCTAAAAACCTTGAAAAAATGTTGGACGAATGGCTAACTAGAATAACCATGTAGAGAAGAACTTAAATGACCTGATGGAGCTGAAAACCATGGCATGAGAACTTCGTGACATGTGCACAAGCTTCAGTAGCCGATTTGATCAAGTGGAAGAAAGGCTATCAGTGATTAAAGATCAAATGAATGAAATGAAGCAAGAAGAAAGTTTAGAGAAAAAAGAGTGAAAAACAAACAAACAAAGCCTCCAAGAAATATGGGACTATGTGAAAAGACCAAATCTACATCCGATTGGTGTACCTGAAAGTGACGGGGAGAATGGAACCAAGTTGGAAAACACTCAGGATATTATCCAAGAGAACTTCTCTAACCTAGCAAGACAGGCCAACATTCAAATTCAAGAAATACAGGGAACACCACAAAGATAATCCTCAAGAAGAGCAACCCCAAGACATATAATTGGCAGATTCACTAAGGTTGAAATGAAGGAAAAAACGTTAAGGGCAGCCAGAGAGAAAGGTCAGGTTACCCATAAAGGCAAGCCCATCAGTCTAACAGTGGATCTCTCGGCAGAAACTCTACAAGCCAGAAGAGAATGGGGACCAATATTCAACATTCTTAAAGAAAAGAATTTTCAACCCAGAATTTCATATCCAGCCAAACTAAGCTTCATAAGTGAAGGAGAAATAAAATCCTTTAGAGAGAAGCAGATGCTGAGAGATTTTTGTCACCACCAGGCCTGCCTTACAAGAGCTCCTGCAGGAAGCACTAAACATGGATAGGAATAACCGGTACCAACCACTGCAAAAACATGCCAAATTGTAAAGACCGTCAATGCTATGGAAAAACTGCATAAATTAATGGGAGAAATAACCAGCTAGCATCACAATGACAGGATCAAGTTCAGATATAACACTATTAACCTTAAATGTAAATGGGCTAAATGCCCCCATTAAAAGACACAGACTGGCAAGTTGGATAAACAGTCAAGACCCATCGGTGTGCTGTATTCAGGAGACCCATCTCACGTGCAAAGACACACAGAGGCTCAAAATAAAGAGATGGAGGAAGATCTACTAAGCAAATGGAAAGCAAAAAAAAGCAGAGGTTGCAATCCTAGTCTCTGATAAAATAGACTTGAAACCAACAAAGATCAAAAGAGACAAAGAGGGCCATTACATATTGGTAAAGGGATCAATTCAACAAGAAGAGCTAACTGTCCTAAATATATACGCACCCAATACAGGAGCACCCAGATTCATAAAGCAAGTTCTTAGAGACCTACAAAGAGACTTAGACTCCTGCACAATAATAATGGGAGACTTTAACACCCCACTGTCAATATCAGACAGATCAACGAGACAGAAAATTAACAAGGATATCCAGGACTTGAACTCAGCTCTGAACCAAGTGCACCTAATAGCAATCTACAGAACTCGGAGTGGAGCCAAGATGGCCAAATAGGAACAGCTCCAGTCTACAGCTCCCAGCGTGAGCGACACAGAAGACGAGTGATTTCTGCATTTCCAACTGAGGTAACGAGTTCATCTCACTGGGGAGTGTCAGAAAGTGGGTGCAGGACAGTGGGTGCAGCGAACCGAGCATGAGCCGAAGCAGGGCAGGCATCGCCTCACCCAGGAAGTGCAAGGGGTCAGGGAATTCCCTTTCCTAGTCAAAGAAAGGGGTGACAGACGGCACCTGGAAAATCGGGTCACTCCCACCCTAACACTGAGCTTCTCCAATGGTCTTAGCAAACGGCACACCAGGAGATTATGTCCTGCACCTGACTCGGAGGGTCCTACAACCACGGAGCCTCGCTCATTGCTAGCACAGCAGTCTGAGATCAAACTGCAAGGCGGCAGCAAGACTGGGGGAGGGGCGCCCGCCATTGCAGAGGCTTGAGTAGGTAAACAAAGCAGCCGGGAAGGTCCAACTGGGTGGAGCCCACCACAGCTTAAGGAGGCCTGCCTGCCTCTGTAGACTCTACCTCTGGGGGCAGGGCACAGCCAAACAAAAGGCAGCAGAATCCTCTGCAGACTTAAATGTCCCTGTCTGACAGCCTTGAAGAGAGTAGTTGTTCTCCCAGCACACAGCTGGAGATCTGCGAATGGACAGACTGCCTCCTCAAGTAGGTCCCTGACCCCCGAGTAGCCTAACTGGGAGGCACCCCTCAGTAGGGGCATACTGACACCTCACACGGCCGGGTACTCCTGTGAGACAAAACTTCCAGAGGAATGATCAGGCAGCAACATCTGCTGTTAACCAATATCTGCTGTTCTGCAACCTCTGCTGCTGATACTCAGGCAAACAGGGTCTGGAGTGGACCTTCAGCAAACTCCAACAGACCTGCAGCTGAGGGTCCTAACTGTTAGAAGGAAAACTAACAAACAGAAAGGACATCCACACCAAAAACCCATCTGTACATCACCATCATCAAAGACCAAAGGTAGATAAAACCACAAAGATGGGGAAAAAACAGAGCAGAAAAACTGGAAACTCTAAAAATCAGAGCACCTCTCCTCCTCCAAAGGAACAAAACTCCTCACCAGCAACAGAACAAAGCTGGAAGGAGAATGACTTTGACAAGGTGACAGAAGAGGGCTTCCGACGATCAAACTACTCTGAGCTAAAGGAGGAAGTTCAAACGCATCGCAAACAAGTTAAAAACCTTGAAAAAAAATTAGACGAATGGCTAACTGGAATCACTAATGCAGAGAAGACCTTAAAGGACCTGATGGAGCTGAAAACCAAGACACGAGAACTACGTGATGAATGCACAAGCCTCCATAGCTGATTCCATCAACTGAAGAAAGGGTATCAGTGATGGAAGATGAAATGAATGAAATGAAGCGAGAAGTTTAGAGAAAAAAGAATAAAAAGAAATGAACAAAGCCTCCAAGAAATATGGGACTATGTGAAAAGACCAAATCTACGTCTCATTGATGTACCTGAAAGTGATGGGGAAAACCGAACCAAGTTGGAAAACACTCTGCAGGATATTATCCAGGAGAACTTCCCAAATCTAGCGAGGCAGGTCAACATTCAAATTCAGGAAATACAGAGAACGCCACAAAGATACTCCTCCAGAAGCGCAACTCCAAGACACATAATTGTCAGATTCACCAAAGTTGAAATGAAGGAAAAAATGTTAAGGGCAGCCAGAGAGAAAGGTCAGGTTACTCACAAAGGGAAGCCCATCAGACTAACAGCTGATCTCTCGGCAGAAACTCTACAAGCCAGAAGAGAGTGGGGGCCAATATTCAACATTCTTAAAGAAAAGAATTTTCAACCCAGAATTTCATATCCAGCCAAACTAAGCTTCATAAGTGAAGGAGAAATAAAATCCTTTACAGAGAAGCAAATGCTGAGAGATTTTGACACCACCAGGCCGGCCCTACAAGAGCTCCTGAAAGAAGCACTAAACATGGAAAGGAACAACCAGTACCAGCCACTGCAAATACATGCCAAATTGTAAAGACCATTGAGGCTAGGAAGAAACTGCATCAACTAACGAGAAAATAACCAGCTAACATCATAATGACAGGATCAAATTCACATATAACAATGTTAACCTTAAATGTAAATGGGCTAAATGCTCCAATTAAAAGACAAAGACTGACAAATTGGATAAAGAGTCAAGACCCATCAGTGTGCTGTATTCAGGAAACCCATCTCACGTGCAGAGACACACATAGGCTCAAAAAAAAGGGATGGAGGAATATCTACCAAGCAAATGGGAAACAAAAAAAATGCAGGGGTTGCAATCCTAGTCTCTGATAAAACAGACTTGAAACCAGCAAACATCAAAAGAGACAAAGAAGGCCATTACATAATGGTAAAGGGATCAATTCAACAAGAAGAGCTAACTATCCTAAATATATATGCACCCAATACAGGAGCACTCAGATTCATAAAGCAAGTCCTTAGAGACCTACAAAGAGACTGAGACTCCCACACAATAATAATGGGAGATTTTAACACCCCACTGTCAACATTAGACAGATCAATGAGACAGAAAGTTGACAAAGATATCCAGGAATTGAACTCAGCTCTGCACCAAGGGGACCTAATAGACATCTACAGAACTCTCCACCACAAAACAACAGAATATACATTCTTCTCAGCACCACACCACACCTATTCCAAAACTGACCATTTAGTTGGATGTAAAGAACTCCTCAGCAAATGTAAAAGAACAGAAATTATAACAAACTGTCGCTCAGACCACAGTGCAATCAAACTAGAACTCAGGATTAAGAAACTCACTCAAAAATGCTCAACTACTTGGAAACTGAACAACCTGCTCCTGAATGACTACTGAGTAAATAACGAAATGAAGGCAGAAATAAAGATGTTCTTTGAAACCAATAAGAACAAAGACACAACATACCAGAATCTCTGGGACACATTCAAAGCCGTGTGTAGAGGGAAATTTATAGCACTAAATGCCCACAAGAGAAAGCAGGAAAGATCTAAAATTGACACCCTAACATCACAATTAAAAGAACTAGAGAAGCAACAGCAAACACATTCAAAAGCTAGCAGAAAGCAAGAAATAACTAAGATCAGAGCAGAACTGAAGGAAATAGAGACACAAAAAAACCCTTCAAAAAATCAATAAATCCAGGAGCTGGTTTTTCGAAAAGATCAACAAAATTGATAGACCACTAGCAAGACTAATAAAGAAGAAATGAGAGAAGAATCAAATAGACACAATAAAAAATGATAAAGGGGATATCACCACGGATCCCACAGAAATACAAACTACCATCAGAGAATACTATAAACACCTCTACGCAAATAAACTAGAAAATCTAGAAGAAATGGATAAATTCCTCAACACATACACCCTCCCAAGACTAAACCAGGAAGAAGTTGAATCTCTGAATAGACCAATAACAGGCTCTGAAATTGAGGCAATAAGTAATAGCTGACCAACCAAAAAAACTCCAGGACCAGATGGATTCACAGCCGAATTCTACCAGAGGTACAAGGAGGAGCTGGTACCATTCCTTCTGAAACTATTCAGATGAACAGAAAAAGAGGGAATCCTCCCTAACTCATTTTATGAGGCCAGCATCATCCTGATACCAAAGCCTGGCAGAGACACAACAAAAAAAGAGAATTTTAGACCAATATCCCTGATGAACATCGATGCAAAAATCCTCAATAAAATACTGGCAAACTGAATCCAGCAGCACATCAAAAAGCTTATCCACTATCATCAAGTGGGCTTCATCCCTGGGATGCAAGGCTGGTTCAACATACGCAAATCAATAAATGTAATCCAGCATATAAACAGAACCAAAGACAAAAACTACAGGATTATCTCAATAGATGCAGAAAAGGCCTTTGACAAAATTCAACAACCCTTCATGCTAAAAACTCTCAATAAATTAGGTATTGATGGGACGTATCTCAAAATAATAAGAGCTATCTACGACAAACCCACAGCCAATATCATACTGAATGGGCAAAAACTGGAAGCATTCCCTCTGAAAACTGGCACAAGACAGGGATGCCCTCTCTCACCGCTCCTTTTCAACATAGTGCTGGAAGTTCTGGCCAGAGCAATCAGGCAGGAGAAGGAAATAAAGGGTATTCAATTAGGAAAAGAGGAAGTCAAA